>NC_084664.1:137080465-137120465 GCF_028389875.1 Rhea pennata
TCCGACTGACAGGCGGCGGGAGGTGCCGGCGAGGGAGGGGCTTTCCGGCCCGGGGGGGCGGAAAGAGGGGGGCGTTTGTCCGTCAGGCTTGACGGGCAGTGGCTGCTGCCAGAGACAAGCACGCATGCAAATCGCCTGCTGCCCCTGGGGCGCGGGGTGCCGAGGCGGGAGGCTTCACTTGTCCCGGCTCTGTCTGTCAGGGCTTCTGGTAGCCGAGAGAGCTGCAACTTTCCTAAGGGAGGCAAAGCAAGAGAAAGGCCGAGGAAACTCTGTAGGGAGCCACAGTAGGCACGAGTCCTTCCGCCCCGCACGGGGAACCCGCCGAGGTGTCCTGGCAGAGCCAGCCTCGGCCTCGGCGCTGCCTCTCGCAAGAGCGAACACTTCCTCCCGCTCCGGCCCCCCTAGGCCGGGGCCGCGGAGATCGGGAGACCCTGCAGAGCCCGCGGCTGGGCGGGCAGGGCAGAGTTGTCCGCCGCCGTGCCTGAGCGCGGCCGTAGGGGGCTGCTGCCGCCGGGCGGCGGGATCCCGACCTCGCCTCGCAGGTGTCGCCAGGGGCGGGTGCTGAGGCGGGCTCGCGCCGCGCGCGGGGGCGGGCGGGCTCGCGCCGCGCCGCGCCGCGCCGCGCCGCGCCGGCCGTTAACGGTCCCGCAGAGCGCGCGAGAGCGGTGCCGCTCCGCTCGCAGCGGCGGGAGCGCTCGTCCGCGGCAGATTAATGACGTTCTGGGGAAACTACAGAACAAGTCGGAGACTCTTCAGTGTTCTCGAACCACCAGGCCGTTCTTTTCTTAACAAATCTGCCCATTATTCTCGGTTGTCTTAACCATTTGCGCAAACCCATGGTGGCTGGTGGTTCTGTAGTCTCTGGGAGCGTTTGCTATGTGGTAATCACTGTTTGCATGTGTGATTGATCGGGTTTTTGACCCTTAGATAAAGAAAAGACAAAGACAGACCAGCTAAGTACCTTGTATTTAATTAGATTTGCCTTTTCAAATAGTCTTATTATAGAAAATACTTTATTCTTGCACAGTGGAAACCAACATCTGGCAGTTGTATTACTAACATTAAGTGTAAGTATTCTGACAAAGCCAAACCCCTAGCAATCCTTGTATTTGTACAGTCTCTGTCTTTAATAGGACAAAATTTCTCTTGAACATGCTGTTTTAATCACCTACATTGTTTAATTTACTTAAGCAATTGTAAATGATCTATCGTTATGAACAAACCATGGTCTCAATACCTTATATTGCTTAGCGTTACTCACGCATTGCCAGATTGCCAGTGTTGTCAAACGTTAACTTTACAAAAATCTTGAAAAAAAAGCAGCCAGATTTCACTTTTGCCAAGTAAGGACACTTGATACTGAAACGTCCTTATTACCCTGTTTTCAAAAACTTAAAATCGGACGCATGAATCGTACTACAAGATTAAGTGTTATTATAGCTTCACTAGCAGGAATTAAATGCTTTAAATTCAGGTAAGCTGTTAAACACTTGTTTCACTGATACTCAGCTATAGAAACAATGGTTTTAGCCCAAACTCAAAATCTTCTGTGATTATTTGTTTGACTAACTTTGCAAAAGTCTTCATATAAGGAACAAAAATTCTAGTATGGCAGATGCTAAGTTTCCATCATATTTGCTGGAAAATAATGTTTGTAAGTTATGAGTGAATAGATATAAGACACCTTTTCATTAAAGAAGAGAGCATGATTGAAACAGTGAAATGTATTCAAATATTTGTTGCTCAGATACTTTAAAGGGTTTGAGTAACTACTAAATGTTTTTTCATTTAGTTAAGTAATTGTGGTGTGCCAAATTTACATTTCAATGTATTTTCCTGAGATACAGGTTCATGGTAAGATAATAATAATAATAATAATTAGTAATGTTAGCATTTTTCAGATAATAAAGCAAGCTATGTTAACAGGCAAGCAGAGTAACTTTGATCATCCACCAAATAAAATGCTCTGTAATGGCTTTGTTGCAGAATTAGGCTAGAATGAAGGCCTGAACAGCCTTCTATCTTTAAAATTAAAGTTAATATTTGATCTTTAACCATTCTTGGCATTTTATTAAATCTCTGTCCAGTTCCCTAATCAGAATTAGCAATGTCTTCTCACTCAAAGCTGTTTTTTTCTGATTCTGTTTTGTTGCCTGTTTCCTGCCCAATGTTTTCAGACTAAAAAGGTCATTTTACAGATATCGTGTATAAACTTACTGCTATATAAATGTAAAAGAATGGGGTAGAGTAATCTGGTTTTGACATTTGGGCAATATACAAACTGCAACTTACAAAATATTATTCGTCTATCATAACTTAAAAATTAATATCCTTTACGTGGTATAAAACAGTTATAAATAAGTGATAAACAGCAATGCAAAATGGAGCAGTGCTAGAGTCTGAATCACAAATAAGTGTTTATTCTTATATACCATATAAAGTAAATTGCATAAGAGCATCAGTATTATGCTGACTCTTGCTTTCTTAAATATTTAAGCAGTAATGTAAATTAAGTTACATATCTTGTGTATTCTGAGGCATTAAGGCCATATTCTACTTTATCAGCTCAGAACAGGAGATAAAAGAATGTAATATTTCTTTGACTATTCGGAGAGATCTGTTTGATCTCTTAAAGGACTATTATACTTAATCATTTCAATGTATTTTGGACTTGCTTTACTAAGGGTTAAAAAGTTATTTGCAAAATTCTGAAAGGAACATACATGTGCCTGCTGTTTTAAAATTTACAGTTGTCAGATAATGAACTATTTTCCCTAATTTACCGAGAAACTTTCATTTAGTATATTTCAGTACTGCATCAGAATTACCTGTTTTCTTTAGTAGATTAGGTATCACATAACATATCCCACATGAAGATGGAGATTTAATAGGCTATATGTAGTGGATGAGAAGGGTACAGAGTGTTGCCCAGGTACTGCACATGATCATTTATACTGTTTATTTATTAACCCACTCACCAGGAACTGTTTTCAATAAACATTATGGATAAGGCTTCTGTCTTCCAATGGACACAAGTCACATGGTGTAGCTTGGTGTACCAGGGCTGGACAATAGACCCTGGTATATTTTATTAACCTGTAGAGAGTCGTTTAAACCAGGTTTTTCAAGCCTTAGGGGTTGAAAACTGAACTGCTATAGCTATAGCTTTATGTCCACACCAAGATCATAGTTTCTGTGCTATTCACTGCCCCTTTACATTCACCTGTTTGATATTGCCTGATGTAACCACATAGTGCTCACAAAGTTTCTTTGGCAGCGATTACAACATCTGAGCATGAACAGGGGAAATAATGTCTCTATTTGCTATACTGAGGGAATAGTGGATGCCTGTCCATGAACTAAGTGTATGAATAGATAATTAAAAATGTAGTGCATTTTCAACCAAGATAATAATTGGATGTGAGCGCGGGTGGTATAAGACCATTTCAGTAGCCTATGCTATTTGGTCACTTCCAGTTGTCTGAATATACTCTACTAAGATTCTGCTATGATTTAAAAAACCCACTAGCTGAATGTTTATCATAGTTCAAAACTCAAATTCTTGAAATGCTGTTACTCTGGCATATAAGCTAGGAGAATTGCAGCTCAGATTTCTGTGATCTTCAAGCGTTAGCAATCATCTTACGTGCAGATAATGTGCATACTTTTTAAAACAATCTCCTTCCTTAGAGTCCTACAAAAGAACACTGAATGATTATCAAAACAGCCTTTCCAATCCATCTTGAGAAAGGGAAATACTAAAATATTAGAATGTGCCCTTTACAGTAGAATTGGCCTCTTGACCAGCAAATATAGATTTCCTATTTTGGGGGAAAAAGAGAATACACTTAGAAAAATTGCTTCAGAGTTTTAAAATAAATCTGTATTTTATGAAAAGATAGTGATTTATAATGAAGATATTCCAAAGTTTAGGCAGCAGTTTTATTAGGAAGACAATATACTTGGTTTCTTGGATCCACATGCAATCAAGTTCTAACCATTTAAAATGTCTAATAAGAGTGTGAGATGTTAAAAAATAGTTTTATATGCTCTGTTGGGCTCTTGGGTTTGGATTTCCTTTGTAAAGATGTAGATTCTTCCATGACCTTAATCATAACATTTATTTTTTTAGCTCAGATTGAAAAAGAGTAAGTGCTAGTATTTTCCCAAGTTTTGTCCACTGACAAAGTTACAAAAAATGTAGAGCATAACCTTCTGTAACATTATTCATCTCCTTTAATCAAGAGTGAGGTAGTTAACTAGGCTGACCATGAAATTACCACCATTAAGGCTCAAAATTAATATCCCTAAAACATGAATATGGGACAATTCACACCTCTCCCAGCTGTTTGAAAAGTTTACAATCATTTTAATTCTGATTTCATAATTTAGAGACTTTGCAGTTATGACGAGCATGCTAATAAGAAAAAGTAGAGAAAGTTTAGATTCTAAGACAACAAGAGAACAGACTTTAAAGTATCACTGAGTAACTGGAAGATGGTCACACTCAGACTTGAATTTAGAAGTAAAGTTTCTTCTGACTTCTGAAATGAAGAAGAAAAACTTCTACCAATTCACTGCTAGATGACACAGAGGGAAAATGCTGCAAAACAGATTCCTCATATGCCCTGGAACCTACTGAAGATCTGAGGATATCCCAAGAGAGGGGATGAGACCAGTAATATGTGTTGCTCTTTCAACCAGTCTTGTAAGCAAGGTACAACTGAATCATTTGCACATTTTTTGTAAATATTTCACTCTGTAGGAGTGATCAAAACCCTACAGTTTAGTTCCTGGCCACAGGATTTCAATGAACACAACAACGTAAGAAGCCAGACACGTAGAGGGCTGGAGTCAGTGCTGAGTCAGACTTCATGTTGCTAGTCCAGACCTCTGCATCCATTCTGGGAGATCTGCCAGTGTATAGAGGCCAAAACCCATGTCCATTCCATATGGACAAGGAAGGAAAGCATAGAAATAGATGGTGACCTCAGAAAGTTTCTGGTTTGCTACATAGACTTTTTCTAAAAAGGGTATGCTCTGGATTTTAGTTAGTTTTGGGTTGATGCAAAGCTTAGTATTTTCTTGGTGTCAGTTTCCTGTCTCTTTCCACATATTTGCTTAGAGCAGCAATCACTGTACTCTTTCAATACTTTAGTTACGCAAGACACTTTTTTCCTCTCACATTAAAATTTATATCTTATTTGTTATCCAGAAATAGTGGCAAAGATTATTCTTCATTTCCTGACTGGATGCTCTCTGATGCTGCTCAGGTAATCTTATGAGTGAACAAACTGTTAGTCAACTCAACTGCTTAGAGACTTTTCTGGGGGACTTTAAAATAAATCAGAATCACAGAATAGCCATCATAATTATTTTCAGAATAATGTGAAAGATTCTTTTTCCCTGAATAGGATTGCAGTAATACTTTGAAATAATTTACATTTGCTTCTGAAAAATTATACATACATACCAACACTTGATTTTGACATACATTTTTTCTATAAAGGGGAACGTACCTCAGGATCAGCAAAACTATTGCAAAAATGATTTGTACAAACTAGCATGTAGTGTGTCATGCCTTCAGCTGGACAACAAACCACTATCTGTGGCATAGTTAGAGAAAACTTTTTGATTGAATAAAGCTAAAAACATAGATACATGATCAGAATGAAGTATTACGTCACACATATGGCAGCATCTGGATTTTGAGGTGGAAGGAACCGCATTCTATGAGGCAACCTTTTTGGATGCCTCAGTTGTCTGAAAAATAGCCTGTTCACCCCCACTGTTTGCAGATGGCCACTGAAAACTTAGAAATCTACTGAAATATTTATATAATCCCTCACCACATCGCAAATTTCTGCCAGTAGCAAGACTGCAGCCCAGAGCAGCAGTTTTTGGCATGTGCATGGGCTTCAGCGCCAGTTTTGTAGTAAGTCATGGGGTTTCTTTTTATTTTCTGACCTTATGCTTCTGAGGAGCATGCTACCATTCGCGCAGTCCTGCCAATGTTTTTTTACAGTCTGGGCTGCTATGAAAGACACCACTGTAGATGCTAACAAAAATGTAGCATAAGTTTTCTTTCAGCTTTTAAGCATGTAGTGGGAGGAGTTCAGAAGAAAATACAACAAAAAGGAAGAAAAGGACAAGAAATAATAGAATAGCAGAAATGAAGGAAAAAAGAATAGCTGTAGTGGTTTAAAATCTTTATTTCTATCTTTACTCTTTTTTTGAAAAATAAGCCAACAGCAGTATTTCATGTAGAAATAGAATAACACTGAAGAGATAATATTGTCAAATTACTGTTTATGACTTCTGACTGCAACACTAATAAAGTAGTGACTTGGGCATAAAGTGTCATAAAAATCAGCTTAAACTAAAATAACATTTTCTCTTTTTGTCTTTTATTCTACCGTAACTATTGTGTAGCACCCCTTTTGGGAGCAGTGGGGAGTGTCTGTTTCATTTCAAATAGCCAAATCAGATATTATGAACATCTCAGTTTGCCCAGTTTTCGTGAAGGAGGTTGCATTTACACTGTCTCAGCAGTGTACACAGAAACATGATGAAGAGTTTAAAAATACTAGAAATGTGGAGCCTTGTATGACAGCCCCTTTGCAGGCACAGTAGTACCTGTAATGGGTCTACCAGTTTGCTAGTATAGCTTTATAATCATAGAATGGTAAGATTGGAAGGGACCTGGAAATCATCTAGTCTAACCCTCAGCGGAGACCATGTGGGGATTGAACCCGCGACCTGGCGTTAGCAGCACCACACTCTAACCAGTTGAGCTAAAACTCAGTTTTTCTTCTACTATGTATTCATCAAATGGCTGTTCCTACACAAATGTGTAACGGTTGTTGGTAGACTCTAGGGAATGATCTGGACTTGTGTCCTATCTGTTCCGTTGTTTGAATCAGGCTCCCCACACACACTTCAGTAGCATAATCTACCCCCAACATGTATCAGAATTGGCATTGCTTACCAAAAGAATATATGAAACTATGCATCAGCATCATCAGCTGTTATAAAACACTCAAAGTCTATGCCAGCATAACATATTTTTCTTCAGATTTAGCTTCTCAGTAACATTGATATATTTTGTTTTATTAAGAGAGTATTTGTAATATATGCAACTCTTCAACTTATGCTATTATCTTATAAATAGAACAGGCTACATTTAAAAGGAAATCTTACCATGCATCAGTCTTTCAAAACATCAGTCTTTCATGAATGGGACCCCCCCCCCCCAGGCTTTCTACCATCAGAATAAGATGGCTTCTTTGCACAACAGACATCACAGTAACTGAAAGACTTCATAGTCCGGTGAACTGAAGAAAAAAGAGAAAATGTAGTTCAGCATCACTTGGTAATTTTTAATACCATGTTATTTACAGAACATTTAAAAGATATTTAGTATTCTGCCTTACACAGTAAAGTAAAGCTAGTTGACTAAAATACATCATTTATTTGTTGATAATTGCAATATATATAACATAAAGCTCTTTCATTTTACATCTGCTAACAACAAAATTTAATTCAAATTCCCATCTCCCTCTTAAATCCACAAGTAACATCCAAAACTTCTCGTAACACTTTACAAGGTAAAACCATGGTTACAATTTTCTGAAGTGCCTCATTAACTTAGAATCCTTTCTTAGTCTTCTGTTTTAATCCCTTTTGAAAATGAAATTTAAATTTTGAATCATTGAGCTGTTTCCAAAAATGTTGCTCTAGAGACAATCTTTTGACTAATACAGATAGTTAAGAATTAAAATAGTACAATAAGGAGGAAATCTCAGTTCTTGATTGTTTCCCAGTTTTACCCATTTAAAAAGGATTAGATGGAAGCTTTCTAAATAAAAATTCTGAAAAAGAACCACTCTCTAGCCATTTCCCATCAGGCACCCAAGGGGCTAAGTTGCCCTCAATTTCATAAGATCATTTTCATCAGTACAATTAAGTGTAAAGTACTCTCACAGTGTTCTTCAATCATAAAAATAAGTTACTTTGCATTTGTTTCACATTGGTGTAAGTGACTGAATAAACTATACAATCTGACCTCTGATCTTTTTTATATACAGGCAAAAGAAAAAATATTGGCCTCATTCTTATAGAATGCTGATTAATTAATAGCTGTTATTAAAATATCGTTACAGTATGTTACAGATAGTACCCACCTCATCTTCAGCTACCTAAAAAAATCTAACTAGTGTTCTAGATTCTGTCTACAGGAGAGAGAATAAGCATCGCTAAATACAAAAATTTATCTCCTCTTAAAATAGATACCTGAATTTTAGGTAACTAAAGGTAAGTTGTACTGATTCTAACCAAAACTATATTTTATTGACACTTTTGAAAACTAGAGGCATTGACTCTTGAGTGTGGGAGTCTGAAGTTGTGGCATGGGATCGGAATAGAGGTCTATCAGTGCAAAAGCCTGTGACAATGAGCAGTAAGACAATGAGCACAGCTGGATTTAGGAGACAACAACCAGCGTGACACAATGAGGAGAAAGCTGGGGCAGTTTTGCCAGCCATACAACAGGCCACTTGCACAGCGTGAGCGAAGAGAAAGACACTTCCTTTCAGGGGAATACTGACAAACCCCAAAGTAGGCCATGGCTCTATGTTTGCTCCAATCCATATCACTAACAGTAAGAGATTCTTTAAATCCTGGAGGCTAACATTTGTCTCTTACTATAATTAGTTTAGTTTCAATTCTTATATGAGAAATTTAACTTAACCCATTAGCTATATTTCTAGTACTGTCCCACCGGTTACACCTAGTAGGCCAAGTTTACCCTCATGGAATTCCACTGACTTCAGTCGCTCAGTAGATGTAACAAAAACATAAATAAAAAGTTTACTTTGTTTGCTTGTTTTAATTTCTTGTGTGTCAGATAATTTTCATGGATATATCAGCTGGATGCTTAATTTCTAGAGAGTTCTGAGCATGATATTTCTACAAATTTATCAGCTTACTCCTGAGTCTGGAATCCTAACTTCTGTATCACCACTAGTAAACAGAATGTATCTTACCAGGACCCAGTGATCAGGAGGTTTAGCTCATTTTCATCGAATTTTCTTTTAAAAAATTTGGATAACTTTTTTGTTTTCACAAATTATTTCAGATTATTTCTATATATGTTAACCTAACTGAGCAACAGTGATGACTACATTGGTGGCTCCAGAGATTATATTTTTCACATCCTGTGCCTATTTGTGTGTACAGCTAATGTGTTAGCTTGTTTTATTGAAGTTATCCGTCCTTGATGAGGTAATAGTTCTGTAACTATGTCCAAAGACATTAATTTATGGATTCTAAATTCATACTAATATTTTCCTGCTTCTTGGCCAATGATCAGCAAAATCCTGGAGGGATTTCTGAAATGAGATCCTTTCCCTGGAGGTTGTTGCCATGGCCACTCTCTGGCCATGAAGTAGTAGATTTCATGACTCAAATAGCCACAGACAAGCATACTTATTCAATGAGCTTTTACACTTATTTCTGGTTTAACTCCCTTTCACTGCCTCTGCAAAACTGCTATGAATAAAAAAGGCAAAGTTTTATGTGGGAAGATGTTGCTCCTTAATTCCTCAGTTACATGCAGGAATTACTAGTGAAGAACTGTTTTCTTTTTTTTAATGCCAAATGTCTCATTATTACTTTTATTACATCATTAGTCATATTACTTCCTTATCATTTTCCTCCCAAATACCATCTATTCCTTAATCCATCACTTGATCTGATATATCAATTGTATGAGATTCCATGTTGTTTCTGGACTGAATTTTTTAGGATAGCAAATTTACTTCTCTTAAGCTAATGAATAATTTGAACAATTTATCTCTAGCTTTTATCTTATTATTTTACTTCTGTATTGCTCATGGTGTGTTTGGTACTCCATCATGTTACTTGGACACCTGATTTGTGCTCTCCGTTTTTTCTTCTTTTCAGGGTGCATATGTCTGTGATGATAAGACAAGGTGATTACCATTATAAAGGGTTACTAACCTTGTACCTTGCCCTGTAAAGTGAAAAATATTGCCGAACATTGATAAGTGCAGGTAAGCGCACTATTGAAATCATTTGTAATAAAATTTCTGAAGATCCTCTTTTTCAATATCTTTCATTAATGGAGAGTTTCAAATTTCTTCCATATTAGAGACTGATCAACGATTTTAGGTAGATACACATCTAAATATAATTTATGACTTCATTTTCAAACATTGCCTAAAATAGAAGTGGGTATGGATTTCATGTGATTACATAGATGATCTGAAAAAAATATTATATGGAATATCAGCTTCAGAATTATTTTTCTAAGACATTTTCTGTTTGTACATACAATACCTATAGCACAAATTATTTCTCCCATTAAATCCAACT
The DNA here is from genome assembly GCF_028389875.1 of Rhea pennata. Taxonomy (NCBI): domain Eukaryota; kingdom Metazoa; phylum Chordata; class Aves; order Rheiformes; family Rheidae; genus Rhea; species Rhea pennata. The sequence continues at coordinate 137,090,861 of NC_084664.1, forward strand.
AGCACTAAGACATGTTATGGCTTTGGGACTGCTTACAGTCTTGAGCATTTTGAGTCATACTGAATGTCCACCAAAGTAAATGTAAAAATGAGTTTAAGAATGGAGCCTAACTCTAAGTATTTGCAGGATACAACTTTCATCTTATTCACTGCTTAGTAACTTGGATCTAAGTGGCAAGCCTGTGTCTCTTAAAATGGAAAATATTTCAAAATATCTTGTAGAAAGATGATGTAGTAGCTATCAAATGATTTCAAAAATGAAAGCTCTACCCAGATAACTCAGTTTAACACTGTTACAGCTGAGGTCAGATGCCAGCTTGATTATCTTGCCCAAAACCTGGATTGCGAACCTTTTTCTCTACATAGTTACTGTATAAAGCAAGCCAATATTTAGATGAAATAAACATTTGTCTTATTCTCAAATGACAACTAATGGGTGACTTCCAACATCTTTTAACTCAAACGCATTCTGCCAGACCGAATCTGGGCCTGCAACATCCAGTCCTTCCCAGCAATACGCATACAATAATACAGCTATGTATTGGCCTCCTAACCCATCCAAATGCCTGGGGTTCAGAAAAAAAAAAACAACCCCTACATGCCTGAGATGGGACCGACATGAAGAGCCAGCAGTATCCACCTCATGTAAATCTTCTGACCATGTGAAAGATAGAAAAATACGTATGTTGATGGGTGCTCCTCATTTTGTTATCTGTTAATTACATCATCTATTACTTTCTATTCCTATGCTCTTACTCTTACAGGTTTCTCATCTATGTTTCATATTCTCAATACTTGTTTGTGTATCTGTTAAGTTGTTAAATTCCTTGCCCTAAGCCATTAGCCTCAGTCTTGTGCACTACAGTATGACAATAAAGAAATTCCTGTTAATAACAACAGTCAGGTAACTAGAGGAATGACTTATGAATAAAACTTAGGCTAACTAAGCATGTGCTATGACTAGGAAGGAACATCATAAAGAATCTAGACCAACAACTGGGAAAAATATTCAGTAAAAAATAAGGTATGAGAAGGAATAGTGGAAAAGACTTATAGAAAGGAAAGTTTAGGTGTTTTTCATGAAAGTATTTATCATGATGTGTTGCATAGTGAAAGTTTCAAAAGAAAATGGTGAAGCACATTCAGCTGGAAATTTGAAAATCAGCTGGAAAAAAAAAAAGGAAAATTCATTTTAGAGCATTAGGAAGACTGTTGCCAGCAGGTGGAGGGAGGAGATCCTACCCCTCTACTCAGCCCTGGTGAGGCCTCGTCTCAAGTACTGCGTCCAGTTCTGGGCTCCCCAGTACAAGAGAGACATGGAGCTACTGGAGAGAGTCCAGCATAGGGCTACAAGGCTGATCAGAGGGCTGTAGCATCTGCGCTATGAGGAACGGCTGCGAGAGCTGGGCCCCTTCAGCCTGGGGAAGAGAAGACTGGGGGGGGTGGATCTTATCAGTGTGTTTAAGTACCTGAAGGGAGGGTGTCAAGGGGACGACGGGGACAAACTCTTTTCAGTTGTCCCATGTGACAGGACAAGAGGCAATGGGCAGAAATTGAAGCACAGGAAGTTCCGCCTGACCGTGAGGGGGAATTTCTTCCTTGTGAGAGTGACGGAGCACTGGACCAGGTTGCCCAGAGAGGTTGTGGAGTCTCCTTCTCTGGAGATCTTCAAGGCCCGCCTGGATGCAACCCTGTCTACCATGCTGTAGGTGACCCTGCTGAGCAGGGAGGTTGGACTAGATGATCTCCAGAGGTCCCTTCCAACCTTACTGATTCTATGATTCTATGATTTTCTGCATTTGGACTAGGTGTTGTTATTGGACTGTACTAGTTCTAGTGTCTTTAATTCTAAGATATCATATAAAAATACACAGATATAATCTATTTTTATTACTTTTAGCATTTCCTTTTGGGTTGCATGTGTTTTGTTAGAAAATATCTATGTATGGAAAGTAGCATCTTGAGCCTGTATATATGAAAATAGATTGTGATTAAGTTCGATCAATTGGAGTTACCAAGTTTCAGAACACAGCATTTATAAGTTGCCCTTAGAACACATTGGTATTCATATAATAAATGTCCCTACTTAGGATGAAAAAAAAAAAAAAAAAAAGCTTTATGACACACAGCAAGTCCATCACTAGTGTCTAATTTGTAGGAAAGGAACAATTATTAATCAGGGGTTACCTGTTCAGAAAATTTTCTAAGAGTATTGTAGCTCTTAAAATAAACACAATTTCATACCATGTGTTTCAAAATATGCTAGTTCATACTCAGCTTTAGACTTCAAACATTATATATCATCTGAATCTTAATTTGAGACCATAAACAGTATGTTTCTGGTTCTGGTTCTCAAGCTGATCTCCTGCAGTGTGTCTTGCATTTTCAAATTGCACAAGAAAGTCTAAGTGCAGTCCTCCCTCTGCTGAAACTAATGACCTATCTCCGTTTAACTTCAGTGATGGCAGTAGAAGGTACTGAAAATCAGTTCGCTATGTTAAAACAGAACAATATTGCAAAATGGTAATCAATACATATCTTAGTTCCAAATCAGTTCATGACATCAGTATATCCCAGTAGCAATAGTGTTAAACTGTTACCGGAGATTTCAGTATCACTGAAACAAAGCACAACTGCTTTACATTATCACTTACTGGTATTTGAATAGCTCATGCTAGAATAGCATTTCCAAAACCTTCCTTAATTCTGACATAAAGCTAAATGGCTGTGAGCAATATATTTCACTTTATACAGATGATGTATTACTTTTTTGTTAGCTTTCCTTACTTGAGATGACTTCTCTGTCTTATAACCATGACTAAATCTCCAGCTACAAAATGAATTTGATTAAATCCAAGTACTTGACCTTGTCAACTAATGTCCCCAGACACCTCTTTACTAACTATCATTTTCTATGGGCTTCTAAGCAGTGGAGCTGGAATATTTATACCCCATCCTAGGTTCTCTGCCCTCAATAACTACATTTTTTACCAAATCATTATTAAAATTAAAAATGATTTAGAAAGATGGACCTTCATCCCTTTCAGGCTGAGTTATATTACTTAATGAATTCCTTTCTCATATCTTTATATCTCATTCAGATGTTACTTTGTCACACACACTTCTAAAGCAACTATTCTGGATCTGTACTAATCTCTCTTCAAATAAATTTGGAATTTGAAGTAGGTTTAGGTGAAGATTACATTCCCTCAAGATGTTCAAATTATTATTTTAGATTCCATTTAGTAGTTGCTAATCAACTATTTTTAAACAATGGCTTTATGATCCAGTGTCATTATTTGGTAAAATTAGAAACTTCATTTATTCCAGTAATGTATCTAAACTGCTTTTGATTTCAACTAAACAATCCATAATTCCGTTCTTCAACACTTAATTGACTTAAATATCAAACCTTAATGCTATAGTTTAAAAATCAATTTAAAATCCCCAGGGATGCCATGTCTTCATTTAGGTCAGTGTTTAGCTACATTGTCGTATCCTGAGAGATGTAAAGAATTGTAGCACCAATAAAGAACTATAGTATGTAAGTGACTGAAGCCTGTAATAAATATATGTACCTTCTCTGAATTAGAAAACTTTCTACTATTGTTATGTTCCATAAAGCACTGTTTTATGCAGAGTTCTGTTGCTCACTTGTGAGATGTATACACACACCCTGAATTAGTACAGTCAGAGAAAGATGAGCCAAGTAAAGGAGCACCAAGATGGATGTCATATTTAAATTATGAGACAAAAAATTAATGAGATTAAACTGGGCATAAGTAAAATTTACTGGAGATTAGAATAAAGTTTCTTATCATTAGAGCCATAAGGTTTTGGAAGAGCTTCCAGGGGAAGAAGTGAATAAAGATGATCTAACTCATGTACAGATGGAACAAGCAGTTTCAGAGTAGGATCATATCATATAGTACACGTGATTTTTATTCAGTTTAGTTATATGCAAAAAAGTCATTATATATATCAGACAAAAGATTATTATAGCCTTTTGTCAGACTAAATTACTGTGTCTAATTCAACAGCAAAAATGGTGGGAGGACATAGTTTCTTCTGTGACAAAAAAGTTTGGTACATGTTAGACGATATAAAATGCCAGTATCTTGAGGAGCACAAACTGACAAACTTTACTACCTCATTTTACCTGAAGTAGTCATATTATATTGGGTTCATTCCTCAGCTTCACTGAAGTAGAGAGGGGAGATAAAGATTCTTTTATGCCTCCACCAGTATAGCACCATCACGGAGATAAGAACCCATGCCAGCCTTCAGCACGAAGCTAGAGAAATCACAGGGGTGCTCTAACCTCTGACAACTAGGACGAAACACTCAGTACCCTCTGTCAGCCGGAGCTGGGAGCATTCCATGCTACACCCTTTCCTGCTTCTCTTTGCCTCCCAGCATCACAAACTGTTTGAATATAAGCAAATATATTCATCCTTGAAGCTGCCAGAAAATGAAGCTTTTCATAAAGATTGTCTCGATTCTATGAAAAGGAAACTTAAGGGTCATTTTACTTCACTCCAGGAATGGAAAATGACCATTGCAGGACCTTACAACTGGTCTTTTTTTTTTTTTTTTTTTTTTCCCTACTGCCCTCTATTTTCTGTGTTTTACAAACAGACACACAAACTCAAACATTAGGTGTGTGTGGATGTATGTATTTACATACACACATACACATACACACGCATACATAATTTTAGAAAGAAATCCAGAAACTCATTAAAGTATGGTAACTCAACCATAAAAAAACAGTACTCATTATAATCTCCTCACATTATTTCCATATTAAAACCTCTTCTCTTTGATTTTACAATGTCAGATTTGATCTAGCACAGCTTAGGTGCAGTATGTTGCCTCTTTCTGTGAACTATCCTCCTATCTATTTTCTAAGCTGTTATTCCACACTTGTAATCATGTTATTTGAGTGCCTTATGTATTCTAAAAATAACCATAATAGAAGTTGCATGTAAGTGCAAGGTGAGAAGTGATGAACAGGACAGCGACACAGCACAACCATCATGCTGAATATAAATGGGAGACCAGATCGCACAGCACTGCAATAAATGATGATTATTATTACCATTTATAAAGAAACCCAAGGTGGCAGAAGCACTTCAAAGTACACACAACAAGACATATTCCCTCCCCTAAAGAGTTTATAATCTAGAAACATTGCCAAGCTATTTCTTTTTGTCTCATTTGACTAAAACCAAAATAGAGAATGATGAGTTAAGTACTGCATCAGACTGGATGTACTTCAGCCTGTATTGCATCAACAAAGTTTACTCCATTCCCTCCTACTTTACACTGTATTTTTTGCCATACCAAAGGAGGGAGCGATACCAGTGGTTTGAGACCTGTTGAAACTCAGTAGGCAACATAGTGTCTGTGATTAAATTCACTTTCATAGCCACAACTTGCAAATGCACTTGAATGAACATAAATCTATTTTGCAAGCTCATCACAACTTGAACGAAGTCAAACTTTCACTTCCTGGAGTCATCGTTTCCAAGTGAAACCTCTAGCAAAACTTTCACTTGGCTCCCAGCCAGTTATCTGCTCTTGGCTGCAAGTGTCTCCTGCACTACAGACCCTGGAACAATGGAGGTTGAGGTTTCCGCAAACAAAGCTAATCCATCATTTCCACTGCAACAGAAAGTACCCTGCATGAAAGGGAACAGTAAACAGTTCCTGAAGAGGACTATTCTCTTCCACAAAGCCAGTTCATCAGTTCCTTTCCAAAATACATATATCCCTAATCAAATCCTCTCCTGCAATGCTGACCCTAACATAAAACAGTACCACAGCTGCCAGCTAGGTAAATATAAGCAGGTGAGTTACCCCTTAAGACTATTTGGAAATGTATATACAGACACCATATATGTGAAGGACTATAAAGGTGAGTACAGTGACAAGAATCTGGTGCATGGTAATGGTTAGTTACAAGAATCTGTACTACATGATTTAAATCCTTTATATTATTGACCTCTGTCAAAGGTATCTAAACATTTTCTATGTTGATAGAAAAGTGTCCTTTCTTACACTGCTAGGTAGATGCCAGGACAGACTCTAGCAGCCAAAGGACACCAGGAATTAAATCTGGCTCTTCTAAAGTTAGTGGAGTCTCTGCCATTTACTCCAGGGGGATCAGGGTCTCACCTTGAACATTAATGATATAAAATTATCTCAGTGGGATTGCTCAAGGGTTAAAGTTCTCTTTCAGTGTGAATAAGTAAAGCTAAATCTCACTCTTAATGGGTATGAGTTGTCTTCCTACCAAATACCATCTATATTAAATTACAATAATCTAATATTTTAGTTTTCCAGAGATTGATTTATAGGCTGATTTTTGATCATCTATATTTTTCCCTTTTATATCCTCTGTAAACTGTAAGAAAAAGGTGAAAAGGTAACTTATTGACATACAGTGTTGAAAAGGTAAAACAATTTCAGAAGAACATTTCCATCTTGAAATTGCAAGTAACCTTTAAAAACGATATAACTGAATGAGAATAGAAAACAAACAAAAATATTTGTCTCCTTTTGGTAATTTATTTCATGCATATAATAAACTTGGTTTGTAGTCAGTTTTACTGTCTCAGAGAAAATGAGCTTTATTTTTCCAAGCTTATAATATAGAATGATTATGTCACTCTAAGGAACTGCTTTGGGAGAAGTTCGTATGCATGCTTATTACTAGACAGAGCAAGACAATGATTATAGCCTGTTTCAGCATATCTTTTACACTAGGAGACAGCAGGTGAGTGCGTGAGACAAAGTGGAAGACAGAAAAATATTGCTCTTAGGCTTAGGTCATTTGACTCCAGCTGTTTGTGGTAAACTTTGATTTTCTCTGCAGATTGCTTTTTTTTTCATTTCCTGTCAGTTTCAGCAGAAACTTGGAATTTCTCTTCAAAACCTAAGTAGTAAATTTTCATTTTTTCCCATTCAGGAGACTATGAAAATATCTATATAAAATTCAACTACAATCCAAGCTCTGAGGCTTCTGGCTTATTATCATTTTTCTTGCTTCCATCTCTAGAGTGTGAAGGGATGGATGGATCACCCTGAATCTGCCTGCTTGGCTCTATGGCAGAGAAATTGGAAATTCTCAGTCTGAGAACCTTAGACCTTTCAAGTAGCTAAAGTAGCAGTGATAGACTAGATCATTAGAGATAAGACCCTCTAGCTCTGATTCAGGGAACATGAAAGCCCCAAGGCCCTCATGCTCCCTCGTGGTGGGATCTTCCCAGGCCTCAAGGTGCAGGACATTGGGGAAAGTCTACATGGCAGTGCATCTGTTTATGGGTTCCAGCTCTTCTCAGCTTTGGGAGACTCTCAAAGAAACAGTATTTTAACATACAAAGACCAGAAAGTCTGAGCCCACTAGCAGGTAGCAAAGTAAGGTGCTATGCGGGCTGCCAGGAATCTCTTCTTGGGTTTTCATTGGAAGTTTGATGAAACTGGGAAGCTGGGAAAAATATTTCAGTTTTGCAAAGCTGACATTTTCAATGAAAAATCTACCACTCTGAAACAACCTTAAGCAGGTGCCAAAGGCATGAGAGGAAAAAAAAACAAAAAGAACTGTATTTTGAAGTACTGCTCTGGTTTTGCGCTGTATATGCATATGCGATGATAGAGGACTGCAATATGTATGGGTTTAGTGTGTACAGTGACTGAGCTCACTTGTCTTAACAAAAACAGCCAGCAGTGTCACAATGTTCTTCACAGTTTTCAGATAATTATTATTTGCAGGTAATGAATGTCAGCAAGATGCTGTCAACTCACTTTGTTTACAAAAGGGGGCAATGGTAACTAAAAGATTTGTATACTCAAAACAGCCACTAGAGGGGACTTACAGTCAAATAGGTGAAGCTGGTCACAGGTTGGTTTGGTTTTATTTTCTCCAAGTGTGATTCTGCAGTAATTAGTGACAAATTCTGTACTTATTTGTACTGTGTGTATCAATAGAGTTGATATGCCAAAAAAGAGAGTACATATTATTGCCTTTGGTTATGATAATAAGAAGACCTTCATCTACTTTCCTTCTGAAATTTCCCAAGTGGAAATTCACTTCTTGTTCAGTCTAGCAGTAATGCAATACAGGATTTTATTAAAGAATCGAATGTGACTGTCAACTGACAGAGCAGCAGTATTGGATATCTTGTGCTGGAAAGTAGAAATAATGCTGCATGGGAAATATCAATATGGATTAATCTATGGGCCATAGATTTGACCGTTTATTAAATTGGTTTTAGTTGTATAATGTATATTAAAGTAAGATAAATTCACAATTCACATTTCATTGATTTAGCTAAGTTCAATTGAGAGTTTCTGTTGTTGTTTTGTGTGTTTATATTCCACTGTTTCTTCCTAGAAGCTTAATCAGTGTAAGCTTACATAGCCAATACAACCTGCTGTGAAAGCTTGGATCTTTAATACTGTACCATAAGCCATGCTACTGAGGTAGAAAATTTACTGCTGGCCAGAAAAATAAAAATACCCTCCCTTCAAGATTACAGAATAAATTTCAAAAAGATCTCCAGCTGGTCTTCCAGCTAGTTGGTTTCAGAGAGGGTATCTTATACATACAAAACCGTAATTGTGTACACAGAAAATTGCATTCATATAAAAGGTAAAATGTGCAAAGCAGAAACCATAATGACTTTCAGTTGTCAGGTGCATATATTAAATCCAGTGGCTCTCATCATCTATACACTGTCCAGGTATGTAACACATACAAGTATGGACACATTTCAAGGACGCCTTTGACTTGACTTTGTAGAAAGCCTTTGAAAAATGATTATTTTAATTACCTTTTACTGTTGAATACTTATGTTAAAATTTACAGGCTATTTTTTTATTATGTATCTTATAATAAGTGTACAAGCTTATGACAAAATTCTAAATTATTATGCATAATGTTGACATATTAAAAGTCATGAATGTTCACATCTTCTTTTAAAACATAGTTTGATTTCACTATTTCATATATATCTATAGTTACTGTAATACTGAACAACAAAATGTAGTACCTTTGTAGAAATGACCTCTCATCTTGTCAACTTTGAAACAGTATTGTAGAAACAATATGATGGAGAAACAGGCAAAAGAGAATTGCACCTACGCTGACTACCACGATCATGTTTTGAGAAAAGCAAAAAATACGACTACTCTAGTCAGCTAACCTTATGTTCACACACTAATGGGGCTATTTTCTGATGAAAAAAAGAGGATGGATCTTGCAGCTGTGCTACCATAAACAGGGATTTCATTATAAACAGCCTTTGTAGTTAACTGTATATTTACACCATTTTATGGAAATCAGCTTTGCATTACTACTCATAAGCAAGCAGCAAGACTGTGTAAAGAAGTAACAACAGAATAATCTTCTGGCCAAATTGAGGAGAGGTTCTTTACCTACTCAGCTTGATGGCATTTTGCTGCCTGATACCAATAATAAGGACAATAACTGGGATTTTACATTTAGTCAATTCCTGTGAATCAATGGGTAAAACCCAATTACTTTACTTAATAGCTGGGAAAGGAAAATCAGAAATATATAGAACTCTTCTTTTCCTGCTTACCATATCCATAACCTAAAAGCTTCTCTTTAGCAGCTGGTAGACTCTCTAGAAGAACACTAAGCACTCAGCTCCTTCCATCTCTTTAAAATATGAAAATCTCTGAGTAATTTGTTTACAAGATACTGAGAACAGATTTTAAAATGGTGAATAGGAACAAGATGGTAAGGGGAAGAGATATGTCTGCAGAGAGCTTCTAGCATGAAGGTAAAAGAATAGAGCATCCCAGTATGGGAGAAAAGGCAGAGCAGGGATGTATTCTAGATACTCCAGAATGAAATAAGGAACTGAAGGAGCTGCAAAGAGTTTGCAGGATACAGGGGAGCCAGTGCATTGAGAGGGGAGAACAAAAGCACCCCAGGGTGCACAGTAGGCTTGACCTATGAAAGTAATGCACTATGCGACCCTGTTGTTGATGAAACAACAACAGCAGTAATAAAGGATTATTTTCTCTGGCACTCAGAAGTATGCTACATAGTACAGCCTTTGATTGATGGTAAAATTAAATTACTATGAAATAATCTTAGTATTACAAAGCTTTCCAGAAGGGCCTTTGATTCTATACATGACTCAAATAAACGTAATTTTAAAGTAAATTTGTAAAACTGAATTTAAATGGAGGAAGTTTGAAAATCCATCTGAACTTAACCATTGCCTCTTTGTTATAGACACTTTTAATACCATCTAGTCTTCACATAATGGCATTGAAAACATGTTTAAAGCAATAAAAACATGCAGATAAATTTGACTTCTTCAAAATTTTTGCCCCATTTTTGAGATAAAGTTTTGTCTGGACTGATAAAAAGATTTATTTGTGTGTTACAGGGATTTGTTCATAATGATAATGATAATGGTGATCATAATGGCATATCTTCCTTTTCTAATCTCCCCCTTCTAAACTCACTCATAGATGGATCTTGAGAACAGTAGGATTGAAAAATGCTCTGCGCCTCCAACCGTACAGTATGACTGCCCTGTTTATGGTCAGTATGTCCCTCTCACTGACCTACTTCTCCGCTCAAGTAGGAGACGGAATAGGTCGTTTTTCTTAGGAGTGGATTCTTCTTACTCTTGTTTTTCCTTTCTCTTGGTTTGTTGTGTGTTTGTTGTTTGTCTGTTTGTTTTTGCTGTTTTGCTTCTTCCATTACATTTCCCTTTTCCACCAAGATTTTTGCCAGTGGTCTTTTAGAGATCTGGGAAAAATCTTCTATGCCTTCATGCAGCTGGACGTCATTTGTGCCTCCCTCTGAGTTCAGAGGAGATTTTCTGAGAAGGGTCATCTCTCCGGCTCAAGCTAAGCAGTCGCTAAGTCAGTTTACCAGAGGTGACTCGCTTCCTCTCTGTTGTCTTATGCTGCCATTTTTAACACAACGTCCAGCACAAGAAAATCTTTCCTAACTGATGTCAGTGCCTGTTAGTACAAGTGTGTAGAGTATGCACAGCAGAACAACACTTGGCTGTGTTATTGCTTGTTTCTGACTTGATACTCTTTTTTCTTCTTTTTTGTCAACTGATCTAACTCGCAGTAATGTATAAATATTAGCAGCTTTCAGGATCCATTTCATCCCAAGCATACTTGGCATTGCAGAGAATCTTCTACTTTTTCCAGGCAGGTCTAGAGGGATTTGATTCCCTTCATTCCACTACATAGCAAATAGCTTGTTGCAATTCTATTTTAAAATCAATGTTAAAGAAATGCTGACTTACTCAGTAAAACACGTATGACTCTCCTAACACTCAGTGGTTTTGTGTCCTCAACTTCAATGTCCATTAGTCAAATGCATTAGAACACTATTCTTGGCATTTATTTGTTCTTATATGTGTAACTTACGTTCATAGTTTAGTGGATAAAAACTATAAGCGGTAAAAAACATGCCACTACGAGTGGTAAAAAACGTATTTTTACCGCTTCATGCTGCTGCAATTTAAGATATGAATTTCATTTTGCCGTCATACAAAATCAAAGACAAACCAATTCAGGTTTATTTATTTTAATTGTAATGATTGGCTGTTATGTTTATTATACTTATTTATAAAATGTCACATATGACTGTGGCATCTATCAAAATAAAAGGAAGAAAAAAAGACCTTAGAATAAGTTTTGCTTCAGTCCTGTATCTTACATTATTTTATGTGTATTTCTTAAAAAAAAAAGATGAGAAATGATGAAATAACGCCATCCATCTAATTCACAAAAGTGCAAACAAGGTGGAAGATACAACAAAGAAATATTTACAATATTACAATAATACCTCTAATATTAGGACTTAAGGTCAAGATCCAAAAAGAGGTACTTTAGAGTAAGTTCTTTAGTCCTAGCTGATGTGTCTAAATAATATCATTTTCAAAGTCCAAAGAAAATGACATTTCTTTAATTTGATGGTTTAGCACATTTTAAGAAATTAAGCTACTTAGGCTGATATATACATAAGTGTTAGGAAGTCCTTTAGCCTTATCTCCCATCAGCAGTACACAGCCGTTTCTTGTTTTGCACAGAGAAGGGCAACATGACAGTTCTGTACAGGAATCTACTGTGCATTTCACAAGCTGGAACTAGCAGCAAATTAGCAAGAGAGCTTCCGCTTGGCCCAGAGGATGAATGATTTTAAGAAGGATTGACAACAAAGCCACTATACCCAACTTTAAGATTCACCGTGTCCAACTAACATCTTAAACCTATATAGGTAGCATACGAGTATCTAATAGAAGCATGCTGTTGGGAGCTTTCATTGCTCACGAAGCAAGGACTTACTTGATGTTTAAGCCTTCCTTCAAGAAAAGCAGGGCAAATTAATTTAGAAAGTACCCCTCAGGTAAACATCATCTTCACCCACACAGGACAGAGAGGAAAGGATCCACTGACTCCCAAACTGGTTCAACTGCATTACAGCCCTCTTGAAGAAACATTTAAAAATGGTGGCAAGGATAGCATTAATTATCCACAAATATCTTAGGAAAAGAGTTTGGAACATGTACGAGAAGTAGCAGGCATAATCTCCTCCACAATTTAACTGCACAAACAGTGAGTAAATCCATTAGGATAGGATAAATATGTTTTACTTACATTTCTGAACATAAAAGTTAAGGTTTGGAGGCTATCAATATGTAGATGAATGTGTCCAGAAGCTTTTTCCACAATGTCTCTCTGAATCATTCTGTACAGGTATCACTCTAAAGCTTTTTTTTCCCCCTATCTTGATTGTAAAGTTTGGAATGTGTATTTTTTAAAATCTGTTGATATTGTGATGCATCGATACAGTGACAGATAAAAGGACTGACTTTGATGAGAAGGGATAGCTAGGTCTACTTATTTGCTCAGTCTGTTGTCTTTTTACAGAAATATTTAACAAAATTTTGAAACAACTAACAGTGTTAATTGTGTGTGCAATGTCTTGGCAATTATACAAATCAGAAATTGAAATTTAAAACGATCATCTACCCTAATCTACATTGCATCTCTACTTTTGTCCTATTTCTTTCAGTTGTTCTGAACAACAGAATATGATAGTACTGGGACACCAATGGCACAGAGCAGATTCCCTCAGACTGTTGATTTCATAGGCTATTTTCATATTTTATTCCTATGCCCCACAGAAAAATTCATCCAGCCATAATAGTGAATATGCAGGCAATTCTGCAAACACTGAATGAAAGAAAACTTGGTGCATTTAAAGTGGCTCTCCCTTTTTAGAAAAAAATGAACTAGTAAACAGCCTTAACCTTTGCTTGGTAGCTAAATGCAGTAATGTCCCATTTCTAATGTTTATGTTATCTAAGGAAAAAATGGAGAGGAGTTATTTAGAAAGCCTCATTAGAAGTGATTTATTTACCAACCCACAAGCGTATAAATACCTTACCTGTAAGTCTTAGCTCTACAAAGACTATTAGCTAAAAATGTGTGCTGAGATGTAGCATAAGTTTTTAAAAAGCTGCATTCTTAAATACACTATTTACATAAATGGGGTCTATTTATAAAACAACAAAGTCTAGCTCATGATTCTTGGGTGTTTAGTTTAGGTAATAAGTCAAATGCATTGTGTCTGAAAAAAATATACATTCCTAACTAAAGTGTTTCCATTTGGAGAAAAGAAAGATGAAAATGCTGCCTTATTCTTGGAAGTCATTTCAAATAAACTGATGGGATCCTATAAATACCAGAAGTCTTTCAACAATCACAAAAAAGTACAGACTAAGGTTAAGACTGAAATAAATGTCATAGCAAACTATTTAATAAGAGTTAATTTTTAATATCAGCTATAGAATTGAAAATGAGATAGTTTTGTCTAGATGTCTGGTTATATACTAGGCAGTTGAAAACCAAGACAAAATTTTGTTCCAAAAGTGTCATAGTGGAGGGCCCAAGATTTTGGATTTGCCCAGTCAGGCAAAGGTGGAGAAGATAATCACGATAAGAAGTCATTGAAAAGTAAAAAAAAAAAAAAAAATAAGCATCACCATTTGAAAAAATAATTGATCAACTAGAGGGAGGAGCAACCAGATAAAAAAGAGAAAGGAGAAGGAAATATTCAAAGGGAGAAATACAGTGAAGAGGAGAGGCACTGAGGAGAACTGAAAAACCTCAGAAGAAAAGCCTTGTCACACAGCAAAAGCCACCACTAAAAAGTGAAAAATGCGTTATATAGGCAGGAGTAAAACTGCCTATAATAATATGTCGGAATGAGATAAGAGGAAATTAAATATATAGAGCCATAGAAATGATCCACATATGTGAGAAATCTACAGTTGTCAGAAGAACCACTTAGGTCAAAGAGACTGAGAAGAAATAATGAAGTACAGCCAGCAGAAAGAGGGAGTCACTTAGTCACTAACAGGAAGAAGTGATTTCTACATAATGGCCAGATTGCAGTCTAGACTGACATTGGGAAAGGGTAGTACTGAATGACACAAGCCTGGGAAAGTTAGAGGAGGAGATTTTTCTTTAAGGAGAAAAAGGTAGACGTCTGCAATATTGCTGAAGAAGTTCCTTTTAATTAACAAATTTAGGAAGATCACAGAAGCATGAAAAGAGAGAAGATATGAGAGATGTAGGTATGGAAGCAGATATCAGCCTGGAGTCATGTTCACAACTGAGAAAACTGTTAGATGGCAAAGGAGAAATCAATCTTTTCAACCACCCCTAGAAAACACTGTGAGGGAAGAATAGTCAGATTGGTTAGAGAAGAGAATTATTGATATGGAAATGGAGCGATGGCCACAAGCACACATCAAAAAGAGAAAGAAAAAGAAATTAGACTGAATTTGCAATGGTTAGACATCCCTACGGAGTACCTGATGAAATTTAGTGCTATCCTAGCAGACCAAGATGGCCCTAGCAAGGAGATGAATACCTGACTGGATTCAGTCTGTACAGAAAACCACTGAGAGGCAGAAGATACAGAGTCCCTGGGACAGTATTTGGGATGCCACAATAAAATAACACTGTTTGCCCAGCACCAGTATTTTACAGTTCAAAAGTGCAAAATCCTCCTTCTTAACTTTCCTTTGGATGCTGCACATCAAGGAGAGTTCTAGTTCTGTCTGAGAGCCTTCCTTGGCTTGCGACTCCCACCCAGGAAAAGCCACGCGCAAAGTCTGCGAGCCATCGTCCCTTACAGCAGAGCCTTGCCCGAGTCCTCCACGTCTGCTTTGGAAAAGCGTGCCAAAAACGGCAGGGCTCTCTGCGGAGAGCACCGTCTTTGGAAGAACCTCTCGGCCACTGGCCAGCACCGATCGCTGTGCCAGGGAATAACGTGCAGCTCAAAGAAGGCCTTGGGAAACCTGATTGCCCAGAAGCTGCCTTTCAGTAGGTGAGCTGATGTCTGTAAATAACCAGCTACTTTTTTACTGTGGCAGATATATGCTCTGGGCAGTTCCTAAAGCTTCTGGAGACTCATCACTGCCTCCATGTCTGTAAATTTTTGCAGACAGCATTATCCATGGTACATACGAAAAAGTATATCAGTAAGTGAAAAATTTTAGTAAAAAAATCCAATAAATTCTTATTACTGCCAAAAGTTTATGCATGCAAAAATAAAAGTACCATTCTGGGGCATAACCTATTGGGGATTTTTTAAGGCTCTGACATGTATATTTGAACGCCATGAATGCCAAAGAGGGCTTGAAGTAGTGAAAAATTCATAAAAATTTTATGGGAAAGTTGCAAATTCATAGACGACTACAGTATATATGAGTGAAAAAAAATCTGGTAATGAGTACATGTTTACGTATAATCAGAACTTGGTGACAGTGAGTTACTGTCAGTTTACAGTAAGTCGGCAAGTGTCAGTTACAGTGAGTTTACCGAAAGCCTAGATAATGTTGGTGTTAGGAAGAATTAAAGAATAAACACGACGTAGAGGCAGAAGAATGCTGCACTTTGGTAATGCGCACACGGGCAGAAGCAGGAGACTTTGGAAATGAGAGCTCTATTTAAGACTTTTCAATTGACAAGCTCAACAGGAGAATTTCAATCCTTTCCTCATAAAGGTGGTAATACCCCCTATTGCCTTCTCTTCAGAGTTTTTCAAGGGGGCTATATGTTGGTAGGTGTAATTTTGATTTAGCCAATGTATTTGTAAACTAAATGAATCATTGAACAGCCTAAGCATCTTTATGTATAAATATAACATTTTTTTCAATCGTACAGAGAGCAAACCAAACTCTGCTAAATTCACACTTCTTTTTAATTGGCATGGTGGGACATGGTGAAAAATTCAGCCAGTTTCCAGAATACGAAATGTAGCTTAGCTAGTTTTGTATACAGAAAAAAAATTTGTACTTACAATATCCACCAAGCAGCTTTTGTATTTGTGGTGGAAAGATTACATAGTTAGAATAGTTTTAATTTCAAAAAGAAACAAACTCAAAATAGCTCTTAGAAGATGAATGTTAGTCTTTTGCAGGTAACAAACATGTAAACAATATTTTCTATGAAAACATACGTAGGTAAATATATAAATGCTTGTGTAAATGCATGTGTATCTGTTCATATACAATCACTTATTTGATGAATGAACTTGATCCATGCTGTATCTATTGGTATTTTTCATTATATTTAATTTTAATTCATTTATTCATAGTTTTATCCTTTGTAAGAACATCAGTTATTTAAATGAGTAGAAGGTAAACCACATCAACAAAACTGCAGTGTTTAATGTTGAAGATAACTGACATGCATGAAGTCATTGTATTAAAATATTGTTTTTCCTATTGTTTAGCACAGATGGTGCTGGTAATTAATATTGTGCTATTTTTTCATCAGGGGATTCCCTGATTACAAAATTCACACAGTATGTAATAAACTGCTACATTACACTGTATGAATAAATGATTTATGATTTATATATTTATTAATGAGAAATCCATTATCTAAGACACAAATTATGTAATGTTCCAGAACTTCTTAAGAGGCATTGTTTGAAAAATCATTTATTTTTTTAAAAGTCAGTAACTATTTGCTTCTATCTTTTCTAAAGGCCATATATAAATGTTCATTGTCAGAAACAAGCCAAGATCCTCATTAGAGAATGTGTATAGGCAATCAAAATATCTGCGAGGCTGTTCTGATACTGCAGAGAACGTTATGAGTGCAGATTTAGGAATAAATTTCTCTAACTTTACGATATGAGGGTAAACTTTACATCCTCTGTGCCCCCCAAAGCCATCTCTATTTCCCCAGTTTGCTTAAATGCCACCATACTTCTAAAATACTCTTAGTTAAAGCATGTAGTGTTGGGACTAGTCTCCAGATAGAACTGCTCCCCAACTACACCTAAGGTTACTCCATCTTTGCTGCGTGGTGTACATTTTTAGATTGTAGAGCATTTTGCACTGTCACAGAAATGCCCGTGGTTAATAAAAGCAGCTGCTAAAAAAGTCCGTTTCTCTCACGGTAGGGCCTGATTTGATAGGTCTCGGTGGGATGCTGAGAATTTAGCCCTGATCCAGGCAGCTGCATTCCTTTCGCTCACTGCCAAATGTGTAAGCCATACTACCAAAATCATCCCGGGCCACCCCCAAACCAGCACAGTTCCTCTCCACACCCGGGCACTGTAAGTTGGGAGCGGTTGGAGCTCACCTTCCCGACTAGAGGAGCACAAGGTACGTGGCATATGCTTTAATTAGCCTGGAAATTACCTTTACGTGGGGATTTACCAACCATAAGTGGCATAAAATGAATCCTCATGCTGGTTCTGTACTTGTCCTACTCAGTAGAGTTTTTTTTATCTTGTGACCTATGCCTGGTTGCCTCACGCGTGTTCGGGAAGGGTAAGGGGAGAGAGGGGCTTTTCTGCATGCCCATCAGGAGGTGCCCTGGCCTTTGCACTTTTCCCAGCTTCTTTATCAGACTGAAGAGTATCTTCAGCTCTGTTTTCCTCTGAGTGAAGAGAGTATTGAGACTTTCCTCCTGCTAAGTTACATCTTGACCTTGATTTTCTGATGTAAATATGGGGAAAGTGAACACCCTGCCTACGCCAGTCAGTTTGGGAATGAGGGGGAAAAAATCTCCTTTCCTGCTGCCTAAAAAAGACAACTGCTGAGCTGCCCAGACTGGATCAAACACTGTATTCCACAGAAAATGCAGATGGGAGAGAGTCAATCTAGGTATAGCTGGGACTTGAGGCTGCAGGGACAAGACTAATATATGCTTTCTTTGCGTAGGGGCTGTAGCTGAGCCTCCCTGGGTGTCCTGCTCAGCCAGGTGATGCCCCCGCGCTTTTAAAAGCCCTGAAAGCAGCAGACATTTAACCAACTCTTTTTCCACCAGTCCAGCAAATTTCCCCTGTTTTGAGGTCGAGCAGACTGTATTTCATCTTGTTCACATGCAGTTCAGGGCTCACATTTTGAGGCAAAAAAATCTAGATACTCAACATGACATGTGAGCAAAGCAGAAAATGGAATTAAAATTTCCTTATCAAGGGAAAAAGACATTTTTGTCTTATGAGTCAGGATGCGTTAGTCCTAAGCAACAGCAGCTACCTAGTACTTGATACTACTGGCTTCAGAAATCTTATTTCTTACTTAAAACAGTCATTTTTTTAAGCAGAATCCTAATTACATTTACTGCAAAAATAAGTCATTTCCTGTATTCACTGAATTACACAAGTATTCAGTTAAAAATATATTTCAAATGCATGTATGATATAGTTTCTATCTCCAGTTTTTATTCTCTGATATTAATATACTTCTTTTTGAAGATATGTGTAGATGGCTATAAAATAGATGAACACTTAATCATTAATAGTAATGCAAAAGATAATTCGAGTGTACATCTGCACCATACCACATATTGTCACCTTTAAAGTATAAATTAATTCAAAAATCAATACCTTTTAGCTGTTGTAACTTTTATAATCACTTTAAACTAAATTGACTAGTGCTGGATATTATTTACATTTTCATCAGGCATTTTGTAGATTTCTTTCAAGGTTTCGATATTGGTATGCATCACAGTAACAAGAATGACAAAATGATGTAATTATAATGTAATTTGTAAGTAAATGCATGTTCACTTTAGAAATGTGAAATTATTTTCCTCTTTAAATGAATATGTCTATCGTATGTTATGTTTTACAATCTACATTGTAAATATATAACAGCATTGTGTTCCAAGAATCTCTCTTTTTTTTTTTTTCATACAAACTGCACATACAGTTGTGTGGGTTCTTTAAAGTTCCCTGATTTGTTAAGCTATTATGGTGTGAATTCAAACATTAGAATGCAGACTGTGTTTCTACACCATAAACTTTTGGGAAGAAAAGCAGTATTTCAAAACAGACTAATACTGATACAGTGTATAGTATTTATGTTTTGGTGCATGGAAAACAACAAGTTTTAAAAAGAAACATTTATCATGGAGCATTTAATCCAGCCTGCTAACTTTTTAATGGAAAGATGTTACAAGAAGTGTAATAGTAGCTTCGCTTGTAAACTATCTTGCAGTTCTCAGTTCTCTATTAAATACTAATATAACGTAAAATATTGTACGTTTCAGATTTGCAACAGAACAATTTAAGGAAGAGCTAATAATTCCTGGAAATAAAGCAATAATAAAGCTCATACTGATCACTGAGGCTCTTCTCCTAAAGTAGAAAACGAATTGCTTAGGATTTGAGCTTTCCACAGGATTTTTCTTTACTGTTGTCTGCATAAAAATATTTAATGAATATGGGAGGTGAATGTGTAAATATCCAGCTTTAAGCTAGTATAATAATCTTTCCTTCAAAGTCATATTTCCCAAATACAATGTTGACTAGTTGCATAAAGAATATTAGTCCAAATCAGAGAGGATTTGTTCTTAAATCAAAGTATTTGAATCAAATACTATCTAGTACTTAATGTATTTGTATACAAAGCACTCTTTATTTTCCAATAGTAGTGGAAGAATTTAAAACGTGTAAAACAGAAAGCCCTCTATTGCAATATTTTTTACTTTATGAGTTTCTGCTTTGACTAGCTGCTTTATTTCTTAGTTGTTTATATTTCTTTTATTTAAATCTGGTTACATGGCCTGTGTATTTTGTGCATGAATAAGAATTAAAGAAGATACAAGGCATCATGCAATCAAATCTTGATAAAAGTTGCTCGTTATTTTCAGATCTTGATATTACTGTCCTTCCTCACACAAAACTCCTAACCTGACTCCTTTAATGGCCACAGCTTTAAACAAGTGGGGATCACAGCTCTGCATCCAAAAAGATCATGTGGCTTAAGCCAATTAGGGAAACTTTGTGTATATATTCATTAACAAATACAGCTGTAAAGCTGAGTTATTTTAAAATTAAATGATTTGCAAATATTCAAGTATGCATATGCTGAATTTTGAGTGATAATCTGCCATTCAGGCCTATCATATGATTTTACCCTATCAGAGCAAAGTAGCTGTTCCTCTGAAGACATGTGGGTTTTTTTTTATTTTATGAGTTATAAGAAAATACTATCAAATATCTGGTTTAGTTGAACAAACATGCAGTTTTTAACATACGTGGTCTTTATTTGGAAAATACCTAATAAAGAATACAATTCAAATAATTTAAAAGTTGATATTTTATCTCGGACCAAGTGGAAACCTGGAGTGAAAGGTAAAGGACTTTTGTACTTAAGAGAATAATAATTTTAGCAATATTATTATCCTTGGAATTGCACCATTAAAACTTACTACATTGTGTTTGATTTTTAGGATCAATAAGTAGAGCATAACCTTCATCTATCTCATTAAACAATTAAAAATATGAGAGCTGAAAAATATGGAACTTTGAGGAAGTAACCTTCTAAATCTCTACATGAAACCTCTTTATTAAAGAAACAGCTCTGGAATTATTTGCCACTCCGGTTCCAAACAAAGTGTTGAGTGTAGAACAGTTATAATTCAGAGTGATTTTCTACCTTGTTGTCTACAGTTGTCATCTTTACTTTTCTGATAGATGGCGGATTTTAATTATTCTCTTTAAAGTGCCAACAAATATACAGATATATTGTATGTCTCTAAAATACATATGATTTTTATATATAAAATACACTACGTATTTATATAATACTGTGTATATGTAAACATACAGATTTATGCCATATTTTAAGCAATACGCTGAACTTTTTACCCAGTGCTTCGATGTTTGACAGTAGCAAGAGCTACGCATGCGGGTCTAGGGTAGCATATGGCCTGAGGTCCAGCTGGATGTCTGAGCATGTCATTCCAGACGCAGGTTTGGATTGCTCGGTAATTAGCAACTGACTGTTTAATATTGTTAACTCATTTTTTCTTTGCAATTCATGTCCTGCTTTTCAAAGTTCTAAAAGCATGAATTGTGCGAGTGCCAGCAAAAAAATAATAGTAATGAGCTCATTTCCATAGCGTTGGACCCATTTTCATGCTGACTGATGATGGTTTCCAAAATGGAGTTTTGCTGGCAAACAGAGTCTTGCTAGCATTGTCCTTCCAAATGCCTAGAGGAAATAATCCGAGGTTTCAAATGGAAAAATAAAAAATATGCTCAGTTCTGAGTAGGTTTTAGCTTTACTTTTGTTTTGAACTGCAACGGCCCATAGGAAATGTAGCTTTGGAAAAACTGGATTTTTCTTTGTTAACAGTTTGAAGTCATTTTGTTCCTGCTCATTAGATGCCACAGATTCAGACAGTTGGGCTCCCTTTGCACTCTCTCTCACTGAGGCAAAAAGACTTACTGTGATTTATCAAATGTTGGCAACTCTGCAGCTTCGCCTTTTCTCTTCCCAGGCTACAATCTGCCTCGGAACAAATCTGCCGTGGAAAGTTTTTCCTCTAGTGATTGTGCTCTATTATTGAGGAATATTTGTAAACAAGCAACGGCAAAGCAGTACAGATGTGACATCTACCAGGAAATAGTCTACAGCTGGTTCTTGGGTTTCACCTGAGCACAAAAACCAATTATTTAATGAAGGGCCATCTTCTTTTCCAATAGACTGGAAACCTTTCTCTGTTATTTCTGGATGTGCCATTTTCACCCTTTTAGTTTTAGAACAGTTGCCTTCCTTTTATTTGCCACGTGCAATCTTCTGTCTTCAAATCCTATCTTGAAGTACTGTTCTGGAAAACCTATCTGAATGCAGCAGGGTTTCTGCGCTGCTTCATTTATATATCTTTGACCAGTGAATGCTACAGAGCGTTCTTTCCGTATCTGGTTTACTCCACTCCTGTGTCTGAATAAAACTGCCCCAGAGCCGGAGAGGGTGGGTGAATCTGATTCTGATTCTGTTCGGCTCTCCACAAATAATAAACTATCAAGGTGAGTACATAAAGCATGCAGTGGCGTTCTTGGTTCCAGGAAACATTTTTTTTTCCTCTGCCATCAACATTAGCCAAAGGTTGAGTGTATTTATGGGCTTTCCATGCAAATATCCCTTTGTGAATATATTATACTGTGAAAAGTTGTGTTTTCATGTACTAGTGTTTCTAGTATCCTCCAGTATGTATGTTTTTTTTCCTGATACAATGGTAAAAATTATTGTATTGTGCCTACACAGCAACTTCCATCCCTGCAAACTGTGGATTATTCATTTTTCTAATATAGTCAACACTTTTTTAGTTCTGTGCCAGGACTAGTGTCAAAAAAATGGGCTGCACTTTGCAAGTCAATTCAAAATTTCCCTTTCATCTCCCTTTCTTTAAGAGAGGTTTTGACATTCACTCAATGTTATCTGTAGTCCATCATTTTGTTTTCATAGAATTAAAGAGTTTAAGATTATAGGTGCTTTTGTCCTTTCCATAGAATCAGAGAAAAACAAACAGGAGAGGAAGAAGAATGGGAAAAAGCTTTTGGGTCTATCACTGTGAATTTCTTTGATACCTTGTTGACCATATTGCAGTATCTGAATATCTCAAATATTCTACACACAGGGAAATTTTATATTCCCTCAGAATTTAAACAGTTATCTGAGACAGAAGAGTTGCCAATGTGTGATAACATCTGGCAAGTTATTTCTTCAGTAGTGCTGATACGAGTTCATTCTGAAAGTTAGAGCTGAAGGGTACATTTTTGTATAGGATATAAAATGAAAATACAAATCTTTTGATATTAAAATGAAGTGTGACATATATCCAGCTGGACTTCTTATTCCTTGACGTTGAGGTAATTTGTTCTCCTCATGGTTGCCTAGAAAGCCCCTACTGCTGCATATCCATAGCGCGAGATTACATGTGCATGTAGTCTGACTGATTACCCCTAAGGCCAGAGATCATTTGAGGACATCCTGCAAGGCTCCCTTCCAAAGACAGGCTCCCGCTGCATTTACCCATTCATTCTTATGGGAGGGTGTTGTTTGGTTAGTTGGGTGGACTCCGTTAAGATTTTGTGTTATTCATTATTTGCCTGTGTTTTTCTTCCCATATAATTTGTTAA
Organism: Rhea pennata; assembly: GCF_028389875.1. Classification (NCBI taxonomy): domain Eukaryota; kingdom Metazoa; phylum Chordata; class Aves; order Rheiformes; family Rheidae; genus Rhea; species Rhea pennata. Next base: position 137,114,339 of record NC_084664.1, read on the forward strand.
ATTGCTATTATAATCTAACAAAACACTTGGTAAACTCTATTAATGGGACCTAAGCAAGGATATTTATGGGCAAATCATCAGACTCATTTAGTCTTTAATGTCTTTTTGTTTGTCTGCAGCATTTTTTTTTCCTTGTTTTCTAAGGGTCTTTCGTGGGGTGGATATTGCAGCTGGTTTCTCTAGGCCTCCTTGCTAATATTAACACACAGGACACCTAATAACAACCCCCCTCTTTGCCAGCCTTCCAGCATAATGAAGGCTTTGGGCTTACCTTTCACGTCTTTAGGTAGACATGATTGAGTAGACACAAAGGCTTCCCAAAGAGTCCAAGTATCGGCCAGTCTTTACGCTGTAGATGTGTACATCTACACAAAACTCCTGTTTTAGAATGCAGGCTGATAAATTCCTGTACACACTATAGCATTGCGTAGGGTCCTGGTCTACCGGTTGACCAGATCAGATGTTTGTTCAAATCTATAGTTTGTATCATGTGGCCCAATAGAGAGAGAGCACACAGCCTGGAAATGCATCCAGTACGGGATTGTGGAAGCATTCCCATCTTCCTGGTATAGGATTGTTATGTAACTGCCTAGAGGACCCCCAACACTGCACAAAGAGAGAATCCTCTATTAAACAGCATATATACATTTTTGGAAGAAGTAAGAACACTTTTAAATAAAATTTACATATCAATTTTTAATTCATTTAGATTTATTTTGCATTTATAAAATTGAAGATAGATTACCTCTGAATAGTGTAATGCTTGGAATTACATACATTTAGTCTGCATTGATTCTAGGCTTCTAAACTAGGGTAAAATATGTGGTTACCAGTGATCTCAGTTTCTTGGCTACATGGTGGTCTTCTATGAAGCCAATTCAATGCAGAGAGTGATGAGAAGGAGCCTGAGAAATCTTCAATTTATCATTTGAGAAAAAATGGTGATATATAAATTACTGAGAGATCACTGTGTGCTGCACCTGCCCTTTTCCCCCCCTCCAAGCTGTATAATAAAGCAATGGCCTTTCTCATTCTTTTCAGGTGCAAGAAGTATTTCACCTTACACAACCATGCTGAAAAACTCTCTAAAGTATTAGTGGAGGAATTTAGATACCTAAATCAATAAGAAAAATGTTTTAATGTTTCTGTGTAAAAATTGTGTGCGTGCTTAGTATAATGCAACCTTCAATACAATATACCTACACACCGATGTAAAAGATAGCCATTCACAGTTACTGCAAAGTAATAATGTATAATAATCATTTACGTGTACAACACTTAATCCAATACAAAAGTAGGGTTCCACTGTAAAATTGCATATAATACATATATTTTGAATTCATAGCTATGATTTACTTACAGCTTGGATAAGTTTAGAATGCTTAAAATATTTCATATGTATATATAATGCTGTAAATGTTTAAAGTTTGTGATACACATGCACATGAGAAGAACCTTTTCATTGTAAAGGATCAACACTGACTTCAGTGCAAGTTTAATTAAAGCTTATTTTACTAATAAAATTGCACTGAAATGCAGGTGTTAGTGAAGGGTTTTGTGATAGACTTCAAAAGAGTCAGGATTTTACTGTAACAGATAAGGAAATTCTGTGGTAATATGCTATTCATGTAACCTGTGCACTATTTTTTTCTTCTAAATCATATAGAAAATAAATAATAATTTTCACTAAAAATGATACACGATTAGAAATTCATATTTCAAGCACTAACAGTTTGGCTATTAACTTACTCTTTTAGCCTAGAGACATGTGCAGAAAGGGCATAGAGATTTCTTTTTATAAGGATTATGTTTATTTGCTAACTATAAAATTCCAGAGACATTTTTTAAAATTTGATTCTTTTAAATGTAGTTTCAACTATTTGTCTAATTATTGAATAGAGTCGAATGTGAGCATAAAAGAGTCTTCCTAAAAAGCATCTTTAAACATTTTGATTTTGCAAAAAATGCGCGATTAAAATTGTTGCATGCCGCAAACATTCTCAAGTTCAGTAGAGTCTTTGAAGCGTCAGTCATTCTGAAGCAACTGGAAAAACCTTCTTTGTTCTCTCTCTGCTATATAAAATATATCCTAGCATGATCATTAGACATTCTTACATGGTGCCGTTTACTGCCTGAAAATCCAAACTGGAATACTGACACTGTATTTACTTACCAGTGACATGCATTTCATAACAAGTGCTAATATTTTATGGTAAGATGGCCCGTAACTGAAGCAGACGTTGCCACAAACATCACTGTTTTGCAGTACGTCCCTTTTTTCGCTCCGATGTGTGCCTGCCAGTTAATTCTTTTTTTCATTTCTTTCCTATGTATGGTTAAAATGAAGGAGATCTGTCTAATAACGACAAAGATTTCCTAATAGCTAAATCGCCATTTGCAGTCAGCGTAGCAACTTTTCCCCCCTCTGTTAACTGTGAGTGTCAACATTACCTTGTACAACAGCATAAATTGCTGATTTCCAGCATATGGACAAGGAATGCCAGATACTGTGTGGCTTAGCTCAGGCATTAAAGAAATCTCTCTGTGTTGCTGAAGGCTGCCGCTTTCCAGGGTCAAGGAAATGAAGGATGCGAATTTCATGTTAGAGAAACAAAAGGAGAAGAGTATTTGGATTTTGGTAATATCTGAGGGAAAAAAAAAGGAGGAGAAGAGGCAAAGTCTAGCTCTCCACTAGCTCTCGATATTCAAAGTGCAATGCCCGTCTCCTTGGGAAAACAGCTGTGTCCTTTCAAAATGTAAGTATAATCCACAAGAGCTCATCAAAATAACAAAACACATTATATGTTGTAAATGGGGTGAACACAGCCTCTCTAAATGTAAAAAAGATGCCAGGAAATTTAAGTTAACTTTGTGAAAGATGGGAAACGACAGACTGATTTTTTTCGGAATAGGTGCTGGCACTTAAAAAAAACCCTTTATTGTGGACAAAGTCTAAATATGCCCTCCGAAGTTTGGCTCGTGTAAGTATCCTAAATAGGAGCCTATGACACTGAGTACATTGTTTAAAGACTACTTCAGGATGGTTAAGAAGAGGATGATATAATCTAAATATGTGATAAAAAGAGATTACTGGTACATATAATATTCCTCACTGGCAGGCATTCCTATCATGTCATATCAAAGTCTAGCAAAATGTTGAAAGTTAGAAATGTTATCTAGCATTAGCAGGCATTTAAGGAACGTCTCTTGAATATTTCTAGCATAAAAAAGTATTTCATGTGATGTAAATGAATGGTAATTTTCTGACTTTAAAAGAGAACTGTGCCAGTACATTTCAGCATTCTGGACCCAATTCTGCAAACATGGAGATGCTTTCAATTTGCTCTGCCTGCCTTCCCGCCTTAGATGGCTGCGATTGCAGCGAAATTAATCCATTTAAAAATCTGCGGCTTAAACTTAAGGATTTTCAGTTTTTTTCCCTCTCTCTTTTTTTTCTTAGAATATCAATAAGTTCCAATTGAAGAGCGGATTCTTTTGCAATTCAGGCATGTGCCGGCGATAACGGGCGAGTTGGCATGAAGAGAGGCAGAGATGGATTAATTATGCAGAGAACATGGAAATTCTGCTTATCATCGGCTAGCAAAGGAGCCCAGCTCACATAATCAGCAAACGAAGGGAGAGAAAAAAATAACAATGCAATGGCACCTTCCAGCCCATCATCAGGATTTTTTCTACCCCCTTGTAATTAAAAAATAACATACACTTATAGCCCTATCTCCTGTGCAGGCAAGGAGTGGATGTCCACAAAATAATTGCACTGGGATATTAGAGCTGGGAACAAGGGCTGTCCATTCCTGCTATCCCTTCCTCTCTCCCTCCCTCTGTCTTGCTTCTGGCCTCTACGAAGCACTTTCTTTCAGTGTGCATTCTGAATCAGATGAACGTCTCAGGTGACATCCTATCTCAGTGTCCATAAGTCCCAAACCTCACCCTTATCGTGATTCAAGCAAACATGTATATGATAAATATTTGAAGTGCTGAAGCGGTGGGGTTTTATCCTGATCACCTGTGAGCTATCTGTAGAAAATCACTTTGATGAAAACCTTTCCAAATAGTCTTTTTGAGTTACGAAATAGACTGATTGGAAGCTTTTTTTTTTTTTCTGTTGCTATTTCACTTTTGCGCAAATAAGATTGTGTTGTGTTACCTGTAAAGTTCTTTTCTTTGTCATCTTATGCCTTTCTAAATACAAGGGAAAAAAGATTTAAAAGTAACAGTTTCATGGTTCAGCTGAAATTATGATTGTTTATTAAGGTTCACTAGCAATATACTTGAGGTGAGCTATGTAATAAAAAGAAGAAATCTATTTATTGTAAAAAAATTTGATTCTATATTTGTTATTGTTCACTTTCCTAATGATATTTCTCATGACTGCAAATTAAGATGCAAACACTATACCTTACAATTTTGATCCACAGGCAGACTGTTCCACAAACGTGTTTTGCTGCTTTTTTTTTATCCATCTATTTTGTTGCCCATTGCTCTACGTAAGTCATGTTGCCAGACTTCCTGAGACCCTGTGTGCCTCCCCGCAGACTCATTGGTCAGCAAGGGAAACAGAACAGAGAGAATGAAGCCCAGAATGACAAAAATTATGCAAGTAGGGAGGGAGAGCAGTAGGCCAGGATTATAAAGCTGGCTGTCTCTGGAAATTTAATTTATTCATAGAGTTCCTCCAAAGCAGGGGACCAGTGTGGGGCGCAGTTTGCACACCAGTAAATGAGCTCCTGAGGACATTGATGATAGCTGATTCTCTACTAAGTTTTTTTTAAAAATTTAATCCCTATTTGGAAACAGCGATGAAGCTAGAAAGAGAAATCTGATTCCATTGCAGAATTACACATGATAAATCAGTACTAAATTCTCATCAATATCCTAAAGAAAAGCAAAGTGTTTACCGAAGTGGCATCTTAAAGACAAGATACTGTTGCAAACTCTGCTCTGAGGCTCCATAGTGTAAATCCAGAATAATTCCACTGAGCTCATTACGTTATATCATCAGAGCAGTCCTAACGCATACGCGCACACATACCCACGCATGGTTTCAGGGGAAGGTTCAACATGGTGAAGCTTATGCTGTTTGCTTTTCCAGAACAGGACTCTCTGTCTGAATTCCTTTATTAAAATTACCTTTGTGAGGCTTCTTTGTTTGTTTTAAATGAAATTGGAATAGACTAGCTCTTACCGCTGAGGTCCTTCCTGCAGCGAAGGGGTGCAGCAGCTGCGCTGCTCCGCGGGAAGGATCGCTGCCAGCATGAGAAATTCTGGCCGCTTCTCCCAGCAGAGGTCCCAGCCAGGGGCAGTTAGTGTTTCCTGTTCCCACAGGGGCATTTTCTGAAGAGGAACTGGACTGAGACCTTCAGTTGTGACTGAACTACTGTCACAACACCAGTTTGGGAGCAGGCTGACTCTGGGACCCCTGGCAGGGGTCTCACTGTAACGATACAGGGAACACTGTTAACGCCAGCCTGGTGGGAACCTGTTGTAACAGAAGTCAGTCAGAAACCTAACTGGCAAAGAACATAAATAGAAGGAAAAAGAAGTAAGATGATATGTCCATGGGCTCAGGAAAAAATCAGAGGTACAGCCTTCATAAGAACTACATATTGTCTAGACTATTAATAGATATTCCATACATTAGGTCAGTGCTAGTTACCAATAATACCTCTGTTGCAGAGGCCACGCTTGGGCATCCTGCTAAGTACTGTTTGTGAACAGAAGAAATCATGGTCAGAGTCTAAAATAGCTTCCAATATAGTCCTTCAGTCCCGTAAACAGATCTGCATAGCCAGACACGTTCCCGCAGAGGTTCAGTTACAAGTTAGCTTTGTGAGTTCCTGGCATTAAGCAGGGTTTTGTTGCTCTGCTGCAACAGAAACTTTGCACAGAGAGCATACTTCTATAATCTTCTACATTTCCTGAAAACAAGTTTCAACATCTTTCACAATAGGAGGTAGATAATAGAATTCTCAGTAACCGTAACAGTAAATGGATTTGTAATCTACCCATGATTAAAATTATTTTCATCATGAAGCAGAATTCTCATTATTGTTGCCATTTTAATATTATCAACTATAAAGTGTCTTAGTGATTGATATTATAGACA